>NW_026732166.1:172500-215000 GCF_028476545.2 Physella acuta | reverse complement strand
CGTCACGAACAAACAGAATGATTCTCTTTAGTTATTTTAAAACATTCTTACTTTGACACAATGCTAGGAAATAAAATACCTTTATTTCTAAGATATTTAGTAAACTGGTTCATATAGGCTGAGTTTACTAAATGATTTTTTAAAATGTATTAACGAGTGGAGATCAAAATGATAGCGTTTCAAAAGTTTTGTTGAGTCATCAAATTTGGTTCTTTATATTTTAAATGGCGCTGTCGAGTCTTACTCACATTAAAAAAAAAAAAAATTCTGAGATTTATTTGACGGGTCTATACAGTTTATTTTTTAGCAGGGTTTCTTTCCGATGTTTCTGAAGGGAATGGGGTGGTGGACACTTGATAATTCCGGGGGAGAGTGGGTTGGATTCCGACTATGAACGGTGAGTTTGTCCATGGTAGGGCGGTGGTGTCGACGTCGACTTTGCACCACATCCATGGTAGGGCGGTGGTGTCGACGGCGAGATTGCACCACCTCCATAGAGATGCCTGACGGAAACACCGATGGTAAAGTGGTCTTTGAAATGTTTCTTGCATTTGACGAGTATATCGTTCACTGTTTGTTTTTACCAAACCTACAAACCTGTAGACAACAGAAAAACGGTGCGCGGACCTTTGACCACAGGTGCTTTGACCATAGGGGGTTTGACCACAGAAGGGCTTTGACCACAGAGGGTTTGATCATAGGGGGTTTGATCATAGGGGGTTTGATCATAGGGGGTTTGATCATAGGGGGTTTGATCATAGGGGGTTTGATCATAGGGTGTTTGACCATAGTGGTTTTGACCATAGGGGGTTTGATCATAGGGGGTTTGATCATAGGGTGTTTGACCATAGTGTGTTTGACCATAGGGGGTTTGATCACAGGGGGTTTGATCATAAGAGGTTTGATTATAGGGGTTTGACCATAGGGGGTTGGACCATAGTGGGTTTGACCACAGCAGGGCTTTGACCAGAGCGGGGTTTGATCATAGGGGGTTTGATCATAGGGGGTTTGATCATAGGGGGTTTGATCATAGGTTGTTTGACCATAGGGGGTTTGATCATAGGGGGTTTGATCATAGGGTGTTTGACCATAGGGGGTTTGATCATAGGGGGTTTGATCATAGGGGGTTTGACCATAGGGGGTTTGATCATAAGAGGTTTGATCATAGGGGGTTTGACCACAGAGGGGCTTTGATCATAGGGACTTTGATCACAGCGGGGCTTTGACCATTGCGGTACTTTGACAATAGGAGGTTTGATCATAGGGGGTTTGACCACAGAGGGGCTTTGACCATAGGGGTTTCGTTCATAGGGGTTTTGACCATAGCGGTGCTTTGACCATAGGGGGTTTGATCATGGGGGGTTTGACCATAGTGGGTGTGACCACAGGTGTTTTCTCAGCAGAGGGTCTTTGATCACATATGGTCTATCAACTCGTGTTTGATCACAAGCGCTATGTCCGGCTTTGACTACAGGTGTTTTGTCCACATAGGGTCTTTGATCTCAGGTGGTTTATGCAATGCTGTCCATATATGGTAAGGATTTATTTTAAAAGTTGCTAAATTATATTTTAAATTTCGACATGATGTAATAATATGTTTAATCATCGTGTATAAATACAAGTAATCTAAAACACTCTATGTCTAAAGCATGGAGAATCTTGGATAGTATAGTTGGCAAGTTTTGTATCATTTTTTATCCTTTATATATGCTATGTATTTTCAAGTAGGCCCTACATCTACATTATTTATTTGTGAAACTTGTTATATGTCGCATTATTTGTGTTCCATTTATATTTAAAATAAGTCTATGAGGCCCAGCACCGCCTATATATAATTTCCTTTAGGTCAGGGGTCAGCAACCTTTTGAGACGGAAGAGCCAAAAGTTACTATTTCAAAAATGTCCCAGTTTTTTAAGAGCCAGTAACTTTTTTAGCGCAATTTCCATTCTGGAGAATTGCGTTTATTAACCCGTCATTTCTGGATGGATGGATGAATGTATGGATGTGTGTCCGCAGCTTTAAGTCGTATCTCCTCCTCAACGAAGCAATATCGATGACTAGTTACAAAAACAATTATGTTAAGCAAGTTACGAGGATGAACATAGGCCATAAAAATTCCGGGTTTCTTTCATGGATTTCCCGGAAAAGCCAAAAAACCTCGAAAAAATTCAGTTTTTGGCCCATATCTCGGCAACCAGACCACTTAGCGACTTGAAACATGTACCAATCGATTCCTGCCATAATTTAGAACAATATTGCCGAAGAAAGTTTTCAAAAATATCCTTTCGTTTGGTCACAAATTTTTTTTTTTTAATTAATTAAAATGTGGACCGAATTAGTAGGCATTTTATGCAACCACACCACACGCGTCATCACGTTCAATAGCTGCGCCATCACGTTCAATGGCTGCGACATCACGTTCGGTAGCTAGGCGCGCAATGGTTTTTAGTCATGTTACTCTATTGTAAATAAAACATGTAAAATACTAAAAAAAATTAATAAAAAACGTTTTAATAACTAACCAATGGTTTTACTAACCTTGCTCTTGATTTACGCTACGAGAGAGCTATTTTTAGATAACATAAGGAAATTGCGCTAAAATTGTCACTAGACTTTTTTTAATTACTTGTTTTTCAATATTTGGTATTTGATTAGGATTAGGTAAGTAAATTGTATTTGTTATTTAAAATAAATACCCTTAAATTTGAAATAATATTTATTCATATAAAAACATACACATCTTTCGCCAGAATAATAAACTTAGTTATCAAATAATATAACTATAGGACTATCGCAATCCATTTAAGAAGCAGTTAATTTTTTTTTCCGTCTTTACGGATATCACCGGCTAAGGAGGTGTCTGCCATTAGCCAGGCAGGCCTCAACACGACAAACTCCGACAAACTGGCTTGGATATCGGTTTGATTATCGTGTATCGGTCGCTTCTGTCCTTTGGTTCTCACCAGGCTTATCTTCCACCCCACTGAACACAGGGTAAACTCGTACCCCACAGTCCAGTACCTAGCTCAACCGTAGGAAGCTAATAACTAAAAAACTACGTCACTCAGGTCAAATTAATGATAACTGACAGATAAGGAAATGCATACTGAATAAAAATTATATTCCCCTTTGAACGATATTCGAAAATCTCGGCACTTTGGCAGTGGCAGGCATGGAATTGTTGCCACGGAGCTGGCTACAGCACGGCTCTGGGACTGGGCCTGGTGCCCAAGCGGCTGTCAGGTATCCGTATACTCTATATTGCACCTATTCTCACTGTTCTCTGATGAGTTTTTTATCCTGTTTAATTTGAGTTTCTTAACAGTATTATTTCTGTTATGAGTTATGAAAATAAAATAATTTAACTATTAATATTTGTGCAAGGAGTTGGAGAGCCGCATCTTGACATCATAGGAGCCACATGTGGCTCGCAAGCCGCAGCTTGCCGACTCCTGTTTTAGGTTATGAAGATGTAGAAACTACAAAATAATAGTGGTCAAATTTACATAATTGTTAGAGACCAGAAGAAAAGAATTCAATAAAGGTAACCACATTTTAAAAATTTATTACTTTTTAGAACGGAAAAGATGTACATTTTTAAAAAAGGACTTATCGGCATAGAGCTTGGAAAACCATAATGTGTTTGTAATCCTTATTATCAAACTATTTTCATACATTTTAAGAATCTAGCTCGATTTATTCAGCTCAAGACTGTTTCACTAACGTTTTAGAAGTCAAGAAATTTCTGAGCCTCCGGGTTGTCTCCCTGTTGGATAAACCTGTATTTTGCCATTTAAATCAGAACTTGTCGCCGATAGTCATGAACAGACACATCTGATGTCAACACACGAACAACAGATGACACATGCCACGTCAAAATATAGGCAGTAGATGACACATTTGATGTCAACACACGAACAACAGATGACACATTTGATGTCAACACACGAACTGCAGATGACACATCTGATGTCAACACACGAACAACAGATGACACATGCCACGTCAAAATATAGGCAGTAGATGACACATTTGATGTCAACACACGAACAACAGATGACACATTTGATGTCAACACACGAACAACAGATGACACATTTGATGTCAACACACGAACAACAGATGACACATTTGATGTCAACACACGAACAACAGATGACACATGCCACGTCAACATATAGGCAGTAGATGACACATTTGATGTCAACACACGAACAACAGATGACACATGCCACGTCAACATATAGGCAGTAGATGACACATTTGATGTCAACACACGAACAGCAGACGACACATTTGATGTCAACACACGAACAGCAGATGACACATGCCACGTCAACATATAGGCAGTAGATCTCACTTGGAATACTCTATAGCCAGGGAATTGTAGAATATCTTTGACACATAACATTTTCTTGCTAATGTATCGGTTTCAACTGTTAAACTTTACATCGTCGAATAATTCTCTAAAAACTGACAAACGTGACAGTGATAAAATTAAAATAATTTTAAAATGTTATCGAGGTAATTCAATCCATGTAAAGAATTTATTACATTTAAAAATTGCAACATTCAGGTTTTTATTTCGTAATTAGTTTCATTTGATAACTTTCTTTTATTAATTGAACGTTCATCGATGTAATCTTGTAAAACAAAAGCAAAAAAAATATGGAAATGAGATTATTAGCGAGGCTAGTGCGAATGAAGTTAGTTACGGTAGTGTAGTCATCATTCTCTGCAGCTCTGTTAAATATCGTTATGGATTTTATGTTACTTAAGTTATCGATGAGGTCTAGTCCAAGTTTTTCACACGTTTTACTATATGTGTATTACATTAAGCTGAAGATACATAATTTATCTTTATGCTATTGTTAAGCTCTACTATATATCATACATTAAGTTATAGATAAGTTCTGTATATTATGTTTAAGTTTTAGATAATGTTTTCTATAAAGGTTACATTAAGCTATATATAGGGTCTATTATATAGGCCTAAATGTTATATTTAGTCCTATATAACACCAATCACAAGTGTTACAACATGAGGTATATAAAGAATGTCATGTCTGTAAAAAGGCTACCAATAAAGACGTAACATTTGTTACAAACTATAACCAAACAGACTTGTCAAATTAAAGCTACAGAACAAATTAAAATATTTCCTGATAACAGACAGTTATCAAAGAAAATTACTAAAACAAGGTGTACATATTAAAACTTCGAAATGGGGTTAGCGAAAATGTTTCTTTCTCCCTAAGCTTAAATCCGGACCTAGCCCTAGATTAAACCATAACCCTAGCACTGACCCTAATCCTGACCATATTCCCTACACTATCTCTGACATTAACCCAAATCCTAACAATGGTACAAATAGCAATAAGGCTTGATGCCTACTTTTTTCTTATCACTTAAATATCATTATTTGTCTATCAAAACTTATGTAACAAACAGATTTCAATATATTTTACGCTTCGTTTCATTTCTTGATAACAGTAACGTAAGGAACAGCGTGGTCAACTGGTAGAGCTTTCGACTGCTGACCCGGAGGTCTTGAGTTGGGTCTCGGGATCGAGTTTGGAAGAAGTCCTTGATATGGTCACCTGACTCACGTTAGGAATAATATAAGTGGCTGGGTATAGTGATGACCACGCCATCCCTTTGTATACCGAGGTTGTTGAAGCAGATGAACTCTACTCTGGACACCTACGGAAAAGCTGACGAACCAAATTTTTCCCCAACTTTTTATTTTATTCCTTACATTTAAGTATTTTTTCCTTTAGAAAAAAGTAGGTAAAAAATAAATATATAAAGTGTCTTTATTGTCACTTTTCAAAGTGTAGGAAAAAGAACAGCACAAATCAAAAACACTCCCTCCCTCCCCTCCCCAACACGTCTACTCCCATCTGATTATAATATACTTTAACCAGTGTCCGCCCCTCCGAAAATTTAAGTCTGTCCCCCCCCGCCACTCCACCCCCTTTTCACGAAAGTTTAAAGTGCTCCCCCTGACAAAGATATCTGAAAGAAACACTGATCAAAAGCGAATCTATGGCAAAACACAAAAAGTTTCTTTCAAAAACTGATAACTTTTTTTCTAGTAGAAAAACCAACATAACAATCATTTACATTTTGTTATAAAACACTTACCAGAAGTATAACTAAAACTAATGTCAATATATAATTTTACACTAGCTAACACGTATAAAATAAAATATTTCAAATTAAAGTAAATAGGAAGCAAATATTCACCAAAACAATACAGGTAGGTGCAGTAGATTTTACCTTGAAACGTTGTATCCCCATCACCAGTGAAGGTTAACTTCAACACTGGCAGACGACACAAAAAACAGTTTCACGTGCAGCCCCCTCGTCTGCCACTGCTCACCACTAATCAACACCGTTGCGCCATCACAGCTGACGTCATGAACCCAATCCCCCACACGCGCAACACACACACCCACACACACAGAGGTGAGGGAAGTTAAGCCCTCACTTCTGCTTTGCCTGGTACTCGGGTAAAATATTTTCACCGTCAGAAATTTTCCTTGGAGGAGCTGGTTAAATGGTTTTACAACGCAAATCTTAGTTGACTGCTGCTGGTAAAAGTATGTTTTACCATCATGAATCTTTGTATCAACCCGAATTAAATGTCAGTGGCATGACATCCTAAAGTATACCATCCCGAGCAAAATGTCAGTGATATCTTATCTTAAAATATACCAACCCGAGTGAAATGTCAGTGGTATGTCATCTTAAAATATACCAACCCGAATTAAATGTCAGGGATATGACTTTTCGTCTTCAGTGTTTCCGTGGCTCCAGAAACTAGACCAGTTGTGTGTAATAAGCGGCTCTTATATTCATGCGGCTCCTATATTCACGTGGCTCCTTTATACATGCGGCTCCTATATTCATGCGGCTCCTATATTCACGTGGCTCCTTTATACATGCGGCTCCTATATTCACACGACTCCTTTATACATGCGGCTCCTATATTCACGTGGCTCCTTTATACATGCGGCTCCTATATTCACGCGACTCCTTTATACATGCGGCTCCTATATTCACGCAGCTCCTATATTCATGCGGCTCCTTTATACAAGCGGCAACTATATTCATGCGGCTCCAATATTCCCGTGGCTCCTAAATCAACGCGTCTTGGAAGACTACTTGCAATTCTTTTCGTTGGTTTTAGGTTGAAAGTATGTCTTCGAGTGTGACATTACGACATAATACATACTGTGTGACAGTTTGAGTCTAACAAATGCCATGGCTTGACATTTAATGTATGGCATTTTCATGTACGGAAAAACCTGAAATTTAATTCATGACAAATCCTGACATTGAATGTACAACAAAGCCGGACATTTAATGTATGACAAAGCCTGACGTTAAATGTATGACAAAGCATGCCTAAGAACTATGACAAAGCCTGATATTTGATATATTATAAAGCCGTACATTGAATGCATGACATAACGTTTATATATCACATACTCCTTTAAAAAACTGAGTTTGAACAAACGGGCGTTTGCCATATTACAAGAAGATTTCCAAAATTAACAACTTCCCATAATTCCCGAAAAAGTCGTCTTAATTAACCTGTTTTTATCACATTATTTTTCGAGTTAATTAACCAGTTTTTCATGTGATCATTTTTTGACACTTAAATAACAGCACCCTAACACCAACATCCAGGAAGTGATTATTGTCAAGAATAGAAAACTGACGAATCAAAAGGGCGAAAACAAAGCCTCCCGTTCTCGACAGACTAGGGGAGATAAACATATTATTCCAGCATTAGCTCAATGAAAAAGGGGCACAACCCAGACTGTTGTTAATGGACCTTATATATTTATCGTACGTCGAATGTCAAACTGCCAATCCAACCAGATTATTTTCCAATTTAAAAGCTATTTTTATTCATAGAAAAATAGCATCAGCTCCCTTTCGTTATTAAAAAGTTTTTTCGCACTTTCTTAAAACAGGTGATATAAATCATGATTAGAATTTCTTTTTTAATTCGGCCAGGGAGCTTAAAAATTGTAATTATGTTCTTCGACAACATTTTATGTCGAAAACTTATTATTACCGATAATCTAATCACATTTTAGACCAAGAATTTTCTCACCCTAACAATGCCTAATGTAATAATTAGATCTGCTACAAAACTAATGTATGTATACGTATATATATATATATATATATATATATATATATATATATATATATATATATATATATATATGGTGGCCGGAAAGAACCGCAACGGAAAAAAGCGCAACGGAAAAAAGCGCAAATCAAAAAGCGCAACGGAAATAAGCGCACACGGAAAAAAGCGCAAAGAGAAAAAAGCGCACACAGAAAAAAGCGCAAAGAGAAAAAAGCGCAAACGGAAAAAAGCGCAAAGAGAAAAAAGCGCACACAGAAAAAAGCGCAAACAGAAAAAAGCGCAAACGGAAAAAAGCGCAAAGAGAAAAAAGCGCACACGGAAAAAAGCGCAAAGAGAAAAAAGCGCAAACAGAAAAAAGCGCAAAGAGAAAAAAGCGCACACAGAAAAAAGCGCAAACAGAAAAAAGCGCAAACGGAAAAAAGCGCAAAGAGAAAAAAGCGCAAACCGAAAAAAGCGCAAAGAGAAAAAAGCGCACACGGAAAAAAGCGCAAACGGAAAAAAGCGCAAACGGAAAAAAGCGCAAACAGAAAAAAGCGCAAACGGAAAAAAGCGCAAACAGAAAAAAGCGCACACAGAAAAAAGCGCAAACAGAAAAAAGCGCAAACGGAAAAAAGCGCAAACAGAAAAAAGCGCACACAGAAAAAAGCGCAAACGGAAAAAAGCGCAAACAGAAACAGAAAAATGCGCAACCAGAAAAAACACAAAGAAAAATGTGCAAAAGAGAAATTTAGCACAAAGACCATATGGACTAGATGACACATTTATACATGACTGTTAGGGCTGCTGTGAGAGTGTCGTGTTTGATCACGTGATCTACTACCATTTAAAGCGTACATATATATATATATATATATATATATATATATATATATATATATATATATATATATATATATATATATATATATACCGTTGGGTCTATGGGGGGGGGTTATGACCCCCCATAACCCCCCCCCTGCCTACGCCACTGCATATAAGTATTCGCATAGATTTAGAGTAGCGTCCCTTTTGTTACATGTTTTCATTACCCTTCAAACAAAAGTCTATTTTAGTTATATTGAAATTAAAGAATGTAAATAAATAGTATACACAATTCTGTAGAATAGTAACGATTGGGAGGGAAGTGACATTTAGCACAGTAAATTTAGAGGTTAGGTAGGGTATAATAAATGGTGGGGTTAGGAAAGTTAAGGGGTCTATTCTCTAATAGGCAATCTATGTCTCTTTCGTACTTTCGTGTTGGTTTATTGTCGAACCTGTCCTCACCTCACATCACAACAGTTGGGTGACGCTTACCGTGTAATGTTAAAATAAATAGCATGTAATTGAGTTAGTTCGAAGTGAGTTTTCATACAAGCCCAACGCACTAATTAAGGTTGTCGCAAAATGTAACATATATGTAACATATGTCAATGATGACAATGAATTTTCATTTTAAAAAAAGATGTCTAGTACAGTTTACGAAACTTACGAACTTCGCCGATACTTTTTTGGTGGGTAGTTTGGTAAGTATGTAGGCGGGTAGGTGGGTAGGTGGGTAAGTGGGTAAGTGGGTAGGTGGGTAGTTAGGTAGGTAGGTAGATAGGTGGGTAGGTGGGTAGTAGGTAGGTAGGTAGGTGCGTCATGATGTGAAAAAATATTAAATACAAAATTGTTATTTTGGTGCGAATGAATGTTGTTACGAGAGATATGACGAATGCATGTTTGATGACGCGGATGAAAGAGAGTGAAGTTTTGCCATAGGAACGGGTTGTTATAGTATGCAAGCTAGGTAGTTCGGACTAGGGAGAATGTGAAAGATACTTCGTGTAATGTCGATAGTTTTATGTTTATACGAGAATAGTAGTTGAATAATTATTGACCAAGAAAATAATAGGCATTGTGTAAAGTGATTATCGCCTGTATCGTGGTGATGGGAATGCAGATGGTAGTGGTACGCTTTAAATGGTAGTAGATCACGTGATCAAACACGACACTCTCACAGCAGCCCTAACAGTCATGTATAAATGTGTCATCTAGTCCATATGGTCTTTGTGCTAAATTTCTCTTTTGCACATTTTTCTTTGTGTTTTTTCTGGTTGCGCATTTTTCTGTTTCTGTTTGCGCTTTTTTCCGTTTGCGCTTTTTTCTGTGTGCGCTTTTTTCTGTTTGCGCTTTTTTCCGTTTGCGCTTTTTTCTGTTTGCGCTTTTTTCTGTGTGCGCTTTTTTCTGTTTGCGCTTTTTTCCGTTTGCGCTTTTTTCTGTTTGCGCTTTTTTCCGTTTGCGCTTTTTTCCGTTTGCGCTTTTTTCCGTGTGCGCTTTTTTCTGTTTGCGCTTTTTTCCGTTTGCGCTTTTTTCTCTTTGCGCTTTTTTCCGTTTGCGCTTTTTTCTGTTTGCGCTTTTTTCTGTGTGCGCTTTTTTCTCTTTGCGCTTTTTTCTGTTTGCGCTTTTTTCTCTTTGCGCTTTTTTCCGTGTGCGCTTTTTTCTCTTTGCGCTTTTTTCCGTTTGCGCTTTTTTCTGTTTGCGCTTTTTTCTGTGTGCGCTTTTTTCTCTTTGCGCTTTTTTCCGTTTGCGCTTTTTTCTCTTTGCGCTTTTTTCTGTGTGCGCTTTTTTCTCTTTGCGCTTTTTTCCGTGTGCGCTTATTTCCGTTGCGCTTTTTGATTTGCGCTTTTTTCCGTTGCGCTTTTTTCCGTTGCGGTTTTTTCTGGGAACCTATATATATATATATATATATATATATATATATATATATATATATATAAATATATATATATATATATATATATATATATATATATATATATATATATATATAAATATATATATATATATATATATATATATATATATATATATATATATAAATTCGTGTCATCCCTTTGTACGTTTTATTTGGTACGAACACTACCCTACATCTATCGCTATGAAGCTATTATTTGACAATCCGTGTTTTGGAATATATTGTGGAGCACTGCGCGTGTCCACTGAATGCACATCTCAGTTTAACATTTCTTTACAAATAATCTCAACTCTATTGATTTTATTCAATTAAACCAAATTACGAAAGAAAACACATGTACTAATTTTAAAATACCAATCAAGTATACAGCTCAGTTGATATATTTTTATACACTACGCATCATGACAATTTATCTTTTTGCTACTTCAAAACTTTAACCGGGAAAAATATATTCTAAAATTTTCTTGTAATATATTCGTCGAGTTTTTGGTTCACCCGAAGCCAAATGATTACGATCTAGAGGTTCATTGTGCCTAGGGGTAAGCGTCTGGGAATCTGTAATTAAGCATATTAGAAATAATCACATATTACAGAAGGTCTCTCTGCGTCTTACAGAGAGATATTCACATTGTTTAGTGAGGACTTGTAGTGGGGTAGTGATGTCATCGAAATGTGTGTTGGGTCTGATATTATCTTGTAGGTTCATCAAGTTGTGCAGTGTGTGTAAGTGTGTGTGTGTGTGTGTGTGTGTGTGTAATGTCACCAATGGTGTAATGAGGGTCTGAATTGATGTAATATCCTCAAATAGTGTAGTAAAGTCCTAGATTGATGTTGTGAAATCTGACTAGAAAGGTCCCCATATTGTGTAACTGTGCACGGTAATTTTTCCGAGAGCTCCACACGTTGTGTAGACGGAGCCTCTAGAATTTGGGAAGAAGGTGAGTACCTAGAATCTCAGAAGTAAGTACCGATGAGTACAAAGCCAGAATAACTAGACAGTTCTCAAAGAAATTAGACGGGACCCTGCAAAAAATTATTTTAAATCTTATTTTTCTGAAAAAAAAAGTGAAAAATGTAGATCAATTAAAATTTTAATTGCATGGACTACGAAACGATTGTTTACTTTAAATAGAAACTCGTTTAATGAGTGACTAATATTTTGTATTTATTTCTTCAAAGTTTGAATTTATAAACATTAATTTTACTTACGTATTGAAATAAGGTTTTTCCTTTATTTATTAATTAAAAAGAGTTATTAGTACATTATATGTTATAACATCTCGCTGTAAAGTTTCTTTAAACTGTAAATAACCTGTAACGTTTGGTACCGGACGTCTTCCAACGTCTAGAACTGGCATCACCCCCCGGGCGCGGTTATTTTAAGACAAACGTCGGCTACCATCAATGTCGCCGTGTCTTTAGCGGCGGATACTGTTACAGCACTTTACCGTGCTGATAGCTCGGGCGTTATTTCTTTCCTTCTCATGTCTGTTGTTAAAATATAATTGTAGTTTTGAGTAATGGACTGGGGTCTGTAAATTTGGGACGAGAGAGGTAAAACTAAGAATAAAATACAAGCCATAAATTCTATAAATCCGTTTGACTGTTAGACATAGTCTGGTATTTAGGTACTATAAGTCAATACATATGCAATCATATAACAGAACTCCATGTAAATATTACTGTCAGAGGCGTAGCGATGGGGGGCAGGGGGGTACATATGTCCCCGGGCGCCGACCTTACAGGGCGCCAAAATGGGTTGTAAAATCAAATTAAATTTTTAAATGCAGTTTGAAATTTTGAGGGGGGGAGGGCTGCAAATCGAAAAGTTGAGGGGGGGGGGTGCAAATAAAAAATTTGCTACCGAGGGGGCGCCGAATTGAAAGTTTGTCCCCGGGCACCGTGAATGGTAGCTACGCCTCTGATTACTGTATAGGTCAAATTAAACACCACAAATAAATATTAAATAAATATTATTATATAGACAAAATGAAACACAATAACTAACAAATAACTAAACTTGTGAACATTATTATAGACAACATAAAACACCACAACTAACTAACAGAACTGGCTCTAAAAGTTCATGATATTCAGCCTAGGTCATGTTTTGTCTGTATGGCTGTTAGCTCGTTGTAAACATTCGGGGGGGGGGGGATGGCCCCTGGCTATTTAGTTTAGGTGGCTCTAGGGTTATCTTCTCTTAACTGTAGTGGCTGTGAGGGGGGCTAGACAAGCAGGTAATTTACCTGTTTGATTTCTTATGAGGGGTGCTAGACAGGTAATTTACCTGTTTGATTCGTTTTTAAATAACATCTGCGGGCAGTAAATAGGTGTAAATAAAAAAATAAGAGTTCGCTTGTTTTTGTCTTAATTATCGGTTTACTTTAGGTCATGATACCAGCTCCATTACTAAGGAGAATCAGCTGTACTGAGTACCTGTCATGTGTTGGGGGAATCTAAGTCTGTCTCTTTGCACGAGGTAAATTAATTGTAGATTACCAGGTTTACTTTAAAAGTTTTGGTTTAGATAAAATACTGTTTGAAAATAAAACAACACACTATGTAAACCAATACTTGATCCATTTTATCGAACCTAATACCCCACAAGTACCTGACTAGCTAAACTGTCAATTAGAATTTACCCGAAAAATCATCGTGCAAAGAACCTCAACCTATCTAGTATATGTGTTGTATGTAATGTTTGTCCATCTAACGGCCTTATTTCATGCAATGTGGAATCGATCTTTCTCGAAAGATCTATGGAGTGTTGCATTAACAATTTACGATTAAAGACATATTAAAGTACTAGTAATATATATCACACCAATGTGAGTCAAAATAAAATCGTATTAATTTCCCCTTCAACTTGAAATAAGAGATTTGTACTGTAGTTTTAAATCGATGAACCAGTGGGTTTACATGAAATTTTAATAGGGTGAAATCACTTAACACTAAAAACTTAGTTCAGGGTCGAGAACAGCTTTGTTCAAGGATATATTGAGCCGTGACAGCTACACTTGACGAGTGCTACATTTGACGAGTGCTACATTTGAAATAGAACATGTAGGTTACACGAGAGAAGTAGATTAACGTCCCTTTTCCCCAGGGCATGTAACTGGTGCTTGCAGACGAGTGGCCTCCCCTTGCAGATTTAAAATGTGGCCCCGAGTGTAGGAGTGTCGCACCTTATGCAAGGGAAATAATTCTTATCTAGATCTAGCTTAGGTAGAAAAAATATTCGTTTTTGAACTGTATTTGACTCAGCTGTTAAACCTTATTATTGTTTTACAATATTTCGTTTGTAACATATTTTTAAAAATGAGGTTTCTTTTTTGACATATTTTAAACGTGTATTTATAATACATCTCGTCGCTGTTTTTTAATTGCTATTTCGAATTGGCGAACATTGAGTATTTCTTTTATGGATATGGGAAATAAGTATTTGTCCCTACCGACACCTTCCCTCTTAGAGCCAATCACGATCATGAATAGTATTTTCATTCCCTCCCCTCTCTTCCTTCATACTGCGTGGTGTTTCCAGCCTCGACCACCCTTTCTACCATCAGTGGTATCCCCACCCCCCTCCACCACGAGTGGTATTTCATACCTCGCCCACCTCTTCACTTATGAGTTTTATTCCCCCCCCCCACATCCACCACACCGAGTGGTATTTTCTCCCCCATATCCCACCACACCCAGTGGTATTCCCCCCCCCCCCCCCCACATCCCATCACACCGAGTGGTATTCCCCCCCATCCCACCACACCGAGTGGTACCCCTTCCATTACCAGTGGTATTTTTGTCACCCTATGAACCATCAGTCTATATCCGGCTCTTGAATTCAGCTAAGACTTCCTAATCGTGTTTTGTTCCACGCCTTCTCCGGCTTCCCGCACGGAGATCAGCAGAATTGCCGGACACCATTCTCCGGCACGCGTCCTCATGGGCGTCACACAAAGGGCGCCTTATTTCCTGCTGGGTGGGTTTTCTGGGCGCCGCCCGCTGCAAATCCTTTAACCCCTGCATGATTATACGGCTCAAATTACTGTTGCTACATCGGCATCGAGTCAGGCGGATGCTGGGAGAACGTGTGGAGGAGGGGGGGGGGGGTAGAGAGGGTTGCAGTAGAAGTTCCAGAAGAAAATGCCACACCGTGGTATCAAGTGTCCGGCTAACTGGACCAAGGACAAGACGTGGCGGCCACAGCAGAACATTACAACACGCGTCCAGAAAATATTTCGTTAAAAAACTTCAGACTTCACGTGTAATTATCTTCTCCGAGTTCGTTTAGAGGTTCAAAATCGAGACTTAAATTTGAAGCAATCTTAACTGTAACGAGTGAGTTGTTTTAAGCTTTGTTTTATTTATTTTTTTCTGAATGAATAAAGTTACTGGCAAGAAAGGCAGTCAAGGTAAAAATAAACGAATCAATACCAGCAGTAGACATCTCTAAAGTTGTGTCCTTAATTTGTGTTTTCGAGTATTTTTAAAACGTTAAAAGTTTTTAAATTCAGGTTTCGTTGTTTCTTGACTTCAAAACCTCAAGCTAAATGTGCAACTGACGCAAAGACGTTTTCTGGTAAAATATTTTTTTAGACACAGTATGCACGTATCAAATTTTGATACTATCTTTTTATGTACCATTGTATGTTATCCCCTCTCTCTTGTTCTCTCGTTCTTTCTCCTCTCTCTCTCCTATCATATATCGATCTATGTAACTATATATATATATATATATATATATATATATATATATATATATATATACATACATATATGGGATATGATACGCAATGCATTAACTACAATAACTAACACATTAACTGTAAATAAATATTCTAGAACCCCACACCTGCTACCCCCACCCCCCACCCACGGGACGTGACACGTGACAACCGTGTCCTGTACTTTAACAACAAGCCTATATCTACTCACAGCTGGACCTTTCAACAGATGACCGTCAACCGGAAGTTGAGATGGGGGTTGTCTGGAACTGTGACTTCTTAAAACTGGAGTCGGAGTTTCTGAGACGGTCGGTCCGAGGGCAAGATGGGTAAGTAGTCGGACAACGTCAAGAAATGTCTGGTCAGATGACGTCACGAGACGTCTGGTCAGATGACGTCTCGAGAGGTTATGTCAGACGACGTCATAAGGAATTTAATCAGATGACGTCACGAGAGGTTTTGGTCAGATGACGTCACGAGACGTTTGGTCAGATGACGTCACGAGAGGTTTGGTCAGATGACGTCACGAGAGGTTTGGTCAGATGACGTCACGAGAGGTTCGGTCAGATGACGTCACGAGAGGTTTGGTCAGATGACGTCACGAGAGGTTTGGTCAGATGACGTCACGAGAGGTTCGGTCAGATGACGTCACGAGACGTTGGTCAGATGACGTCACGAGACGTTTGGTCAGATGACATCATAAGGAATTTGATCATATTACATCATTGCGTAATAGAGTTAAATGTTTCTGTTTCAACTACAGTGCTCATTATATCACTGAGTCCACCCAGGTCTAATGGGTACTTTACCATGGTTGGGAAAGTGAATCTGTTGGGCAAATGTGAACACAATAGGCCGAGATTAAATCATAAGATAAACTCTACTTAAAACGCTATATAATCCGGGTTCAAGTCAGTAGAACATCCCTGCTCTGACGGGTACCTAGCTCTCGTTAGGGAAAGTAAAGGCGCTGAGATAGTCAAAGAGGTCGCCGAGGTAACAGAAGCCGGTGAACTCTAATTCACTTGCCCCATGGACCGTCAAGTTTAAACAGGGAACTGAACTTTATTACTTACATACGCTTCATTTGCCATGGTATTTTGAATTCACAATATGATTGCCATTGTTTTGATGATTTTATGATGGTTTTTGTTGCGTTCAACCAAAGTAACGCTATATTCAATAATGTTACTCCCCAGATTATTAAAAATCATATAATATTTATTTAAGCGAAACTTATATTTTATGAAAATTAAACTGAGATTTATTGAAAGGAAATGTAATTAGCCATGATTAAGATTGGTTTGACTACACTACGTAAGTCCTTTAAAAAAATATTCCTGAAGTTTTAAAACAAAAACAAATTATACAGGAAAACAAAGATAGAAAAAAAGCAATATTATTCGGCAATATTATTTGGATGATTAAGCTTAACATGATAACAAGAGCTACTGTTTCGGGATGAAGAGAAATTGTAAACACTACACATTATCAGATAGGTGCTTTAAATAAGTTGTTTCGTATACCAGTGTGGAATTTTTTTAAAAACCTTAAGCGAAGAAAAACCATCATGCCAAATCTTGGAGAAATTACCGCCATAAATCATAATTTAAATGCTAAGTGCGCATGTCTGAAAGGAAACACTTCCTTTTGGTTTACTCCCGCCTATCGTCTGCTAGTTGTTGATATTTCTCGTCTGCACATTGTGGGCGTCTAGTTACGTCTGTACGTAATCAGCTTGCTAATTCTTTTATTTGATTATGTAATTAAGGAAGAATTAATTAAGACGCGCATAACGAGCTCTTGTGTTATTATTGATGTTGAAGTTTAGGTGGTTCTCAGAAGAGAGAATAAATAAATTCTGGCCTCTTAAAGTAAAAGGCCAAAGGTTAATTGTTCTGTTGATGGAACTTTCCTGCTAAGACATAATTACAGACGGTCAGTGCACGGGTCACTGTCATGGCGCCCTGACCCCCGTGTCAGCATACATGGGTCAGGGTCAAGCAACTAATGGGTCCAACAATGAGATGTATGGTTGGTGAACTTAACACGATTGCCGGATATGTCGCTAAATACATCGATACTCGGGAATATCCGCTTCATACATTTGACAGACTCGTCTCTGGTTAGCACATTTTGTAGTCATGTCTCTGGTTAGCACATTTTGCAGTCATGTCTCTGGTTGGCACATTTTGTAGTCATGTCTCTGGTTAGCACATTTTGTAGTCATGTCTCTGGTTAGCACATTTTGCAGTCATGTCTCTGGTTAGCACATTTTGCAGTCATGTCTCTGGTTAGCACATTTTGCAGTCATGTCTCTGGTTAGCACATTTTGCAGTCATGTCTCTGGTTAGCACATTTTGCAGTCATGTCTCTGGTTAGCACATTTTGCAGTCATGTCTCTGGTTAGCACATTTTGCAGTCATGTCTCTGGTTAGCAAATTTGGCAGACTCGTCTCTCGTGAGCACATTAGGCAGACTCGTCTCTGGTTAGCACATTTTGTAGTCATGTCTCTGGTTAGCACATTTTGCAGTCATGTCTCTGGTTAGCACATTTTGCAGTCATGTCTCTGGTTAGAACATTTTGCAGTCATGTCTCTGGTTAGCAAATTTGGCAGACTCGTCTCTGGTTAGCACATTTGGCAGACTCGTCTCTGGTTAGCACATTTTGCAGTCATGTCTCTGGTTAGAACATTTTGCAGTCATGTCTCTGGTTAGCAAATTTGGCAGTCATGTCTCTGGTTAGCACATTTGACAGAATTCTCTCTGGTTAGCACATTTGACAGACTCATCTCTGGTTAAAATTTAAAAACTAATACGTCATACCAGATGAGGCGGCGGAGTCCAATGGTAGAGCATAGGCCTAATACTGTTAACACGAGTTCGAATCCAGGTTCAAGTTTGTATCTGAATCCACCCAGGTTTGGCATAGCGCTGATCAAAATGTATGTTCATTTAAAAAGGTCGCAGAAACAGGTGAACTCTACTTCTTTTGCCCCATGGACCGCCAGGTTCGAAAGAGTGTTTTATTTTACAGCATACCCAATGAAAAAGTGATAAAAACAGCTTCGACATCTCCACCATTTCGTCCAAAAGATTTGAAAAATTAAACGATGTGCATGCTTTAAACGTTTATTCTAATCCATTTATTAACTCCTACATATAATCAAAGCAGAAACGCCCACGCCAAACCCCGCCGCCACCCAATACACCCCAAGGCAAACTAACTTACGTGAGTGTAAATATCAGAAGGATTAACAAAACCCCACCGCAGTGTAAATATCAGCAGGATTAAAGGATTAACCTCTCCGCACTAACCTCCAACCAAATCACGAACTTGACGTCCTGTCCAGTGTTATAATCAAATACATTTCTAGTTATCTCCCACGAGCTAACTATCACATCATGATTTTGTCAGCTTCCGTCTTCTTCAACCCCATTATTTCAAACTCACCACGATGTAACACAATCATGAAAGTGATTCGTTTTCTCATTACATTTTACAGAAAAGGAAAATAAAATCTTGTCCATTAGTAAATTACGTTTTGACGTAATTACCTCGCCAGTAACGTACTTGACAAGTCCGACATTGTCATCGGTTACTTCAGAGAAATTGATTGATTTTTTAGAATTTCTGGCCAGTGAACTGTCATGTATTTCATGAACTAAACCCAATTGTCTATACGTTAAAGATACCATTCTACCAGGTAAGATAAGGTGTCAAATTAAGTTAGGATAAAAGACGCGAAAAATTTAAATATTTTCAGTTCACAAGAAACTTATCGTGAAAATGGCTTTAAATAGAAGTTTCCTGTTTTCAAAACTAATACCGTCGTTAGATTTGAAAAATAATTATTTTTATTAGATCAGGTAATAAGACACATTTTGGTTGGGTAGAGGATTAATTCAAATAATGATTGATGTTACAGTTAATTAATTATTGATCATATATTCAGTATGATAAAATGTCTGTGACTACTGAAAATATTTACACGATAAAATCTTCACAAAATACTACCCCCACCCAATCCCACCCCCTTTAAAGATTATTTGCATACGATGCAGAATACAACAAAACCCTGACAAATGGTTAAGTTCACTGTAAGCGGTCTTTAGTCGTTACATTGTTGGAGGAATGATGAGGGTCAAATGGAACCAGACCCTATAAGACTCTAGTTCTAGAAAATTTTTGAAAGAATCCATCAGTCTACTTCAACAGGGCAAGTCTACATACACCGCTGCAACTATTGGAGACAAATCATTCAACATTTTTCTATGCACACACGCACCGAATCGCACCGAAAATCCGGGTATTTTGGAGATTTGCACAACCGAATTAGATACCGCCAGCTGACTGAAATATTTGATGAAAAATACCAAGCCACATATTTCGGATAAAAACTTCTTTCAGTTTTTTGTGTGACTACAAAAAGCCATTGAGGATAAAGCCATTTTGTATGACAGTACGAATACATTTACGGACATATATTGATCTAGGTAACATTCCTGTTATTGCTACTAAAAAATATTCATCTTCTGTTGGGAAGAATGCAATAACAAATTCGTCAATAGAAGTCCTGGTAATTCAATAAGGCTTTGATCCATCACGCCTCCTGCAGATTATCTTTCTGTTCTTTGTTTTACGGTTATCACGTGACACAGAACATAACCCGAGGGCTTTAGAGGGATTTCCCGTAATTGGTAAAATAGAAAACTAATTACAATTTAATTTTTTAATCGCCGAAAAATAATCTCGCCATTAAGAGCATAAAGCGTTTTTATTGGAGGGGGCAAAAGTAGGCGGAGCTTTGTTATAAATAAAAACTGAACAGGAAAAGTTGAAATAGTGAGCCATGATGGTTTTATTTGAGCAATTAGTAACCTCAGGAATTAACTTTGGACCTTGCCAAAACTTCAAGGAAAAAAAAATGAAGCCTTGAAGAAAATCCTGACAGACAAAAATACTTCTGTTGTGAAATGGAGAGTAGTGTTCACAGATGCGTCCAGGGATTTTATTCTTAATTTAAGTAACAAACAACAGTTGGTGCCTCTATACATATGGATTGGCAGGGTAGGGTTTTACGTCGGAGGCAGGGGAGGGGAGGGTGGGGTGGTCAATGTTCGGAAAAATATTGTTTAAAATGAAAAGTTAACTGTTATTTTAATCAGCAAACACTTTTATTAATACTTTTAAAGCTAATGAAACCGGTAACATAAGACAGTTATTGGCGTACTATTTCCAACCTTGACATTTCAAAGCTACAATAAAATGTTTAACGATGACCTTTCCGTAGTGTGGGAATTCGAGTAGTTGGTCGAATATTTTTTAAATTTAACAAATCGATTAGGTATTCATATCTTTTAAGTATATTTACTATCACTGACATCGTTGGTGTATTGTCGTCGTCAGTGTCAGGTAATTATGTTATTAAAAATCTTCATATATAAATATGAAACTGGATTCATTTTGCCTAATATGGAAGTTGACAAATGTTTACAAAACCCAAAATAATCCCTCCATATATATATATATATATATATATATATATATATATATATATATATATATATATATATATATATATATATATATATATATATATATATATATATATATATATGTGTGTGTGTGTGTGTGTGTGTGTGTGTGTTTAAACATATTACATTATATTATCCCATCTTTACCAAGACGTTTACTTTTTAAATCCTAAAGGCATAATAGATAGAAACCGGCTTTCTTACTGGTGTAAAAAGAAAAGAAAACAATTTGTATTTATAGCTGTCGTAGTATCAGCTAGACATACATCACCAACTTGATCGGCAAAAATTTGATCTATTGAATAAGGTGATCTGATCCGCTACTTTAACCCTTCCATCCCCAGCCCACGGCACCACCGGCAGAGTAAAATTTCTACTCGACGTAATGCTAGCCCGGCCTTAATGGGGTTAAAGGAGGACACACATTTCCCGTAACCCAGTCGAACTGAAATCTGATGGTTGTGTCAAGACTAGACAGGGGGGTTGTGTCAATGTCTGAGTGTCGTGTCTAGACGGCCAGGGTTGTGTCACGACTAGACAGCCAGTTTTTTGTCAATGTCTGAGGGTCGTGTCTAGACAGCAAGCGTTGTGTCAATGTTTGGGGTCGTGTCTAGACAGCCATGGTTGTGTCGATGTCGTTGGTCATGTCTAGACAGCAATCGTTGTGTCAATGTCTGGTAGTCGTGTCTAGACAGCCATGGTTGTGTCAATGTCTGGTGGTCGTGTTTAGACAGCCAGGGTTGTGTCAATGTCGGTGGTGTTGTCTAGACAGCCAGGGATGTGTCTAGACGGCCAGGGTTGTGTCAATGTCGTTGGTCTTGTCTAGACAGCCATGGTTGTGTCAATGTCTGGTGGTCGTGTTTAGACAGCCAGGGTTGTGTCAATGTCGGTGGTCTTGTCTAGACAGCCAGGGTTGTGTCAATGTCTGGGGTCGTGTCTAGACAGCAAGCGTTTTATCAATGTCTGGGGTCGTGTCTAGACAGCCAGGGTTGTGTCAATGTCGTTGGTCGTGTCTAGACAGCCAGGGTTGTGTCAATGTCTGGGGTCGTGTCTAGACAGCCAGGGTTGTGTCAATGTCGTTGGTCTTGTCTAGACAGCCAGGTTTGTGTCAATGTCTGGGGTCGTGTCTAGACAGCCAGGGTTGTGTCAATGTCCTTGGTCTTGTCTAGACAGCCAGGGTTGTGTCAATGTCTGGGGTCGTGTCTAGACAGCCAGGGTTGTGTCAATGTCGTTGGTCTTGTCTAGACAGCCAGTTTTGTGTCAATGTCTGGGGTCGTGTCTAGACAGCCAGGGTTGTGTCAAGACTAGATAGCCAGTTTTTTGTCAATCTCTGGGGTCATGTCGGGCCTAGACAGAAATTGACAGGGTGGACCAAACATAAGATTTTATAAGTTGTAACAAAATATAAATAAACATGTAACATTAATGAGCATGTTATTTATTGACAATGTATCTAAGGACATTTAGTATGTACATTTTATCGAGGACATTTTATCTCTGAAGATTTTGAAACGAAAACTTAGGTGCACAAATTTCTCGTGTGACGCTATAGATCGAGCCTGCTGTAAATAAGGTTCCCAGAAAGAACCGCAACGGAAAAAAGCGCAACGGAAAAAAGCGCAAAACAAAAAGCGCAACGGAAAAAAGCGCACACGGAAAAAAGCGCAAAGAGAAAAAAGCGCAAGGAGAAAAAAGCGCAAAGAGAAAAAAGCGCAAACAGAAAAAAGCGCAAAGAGAAAAAAGCGCACACAGAAAAAAGCGCAAACAGAAAAAAGCGCAAACGGAAAAAAGCGCAAAGAGAAAAAAGCGCACACGGAAAAAAGCGCAAAGAGAAAAAAGCGCAAACAGAAAAAAGCGCAAAGAGAAAAAAGCGCACACAGAAAAAAGCGCAAACAGAAAAAAGCGCAAACGGAAAAAAGCGCAAAGAGAAAAAAGCGCAAACGGAAAAAAGCGCAAACAGAAAAAAGCGCACACGGAAAAAAGCGCAAACGGAAAACAGCGCAAACGGAAAAAAGCGCAAACAGAAAAAAGCGCAAACGGAAAAAAGCGCAAACAGAAAAAAGCGCACACAGAAAAAAGCGCAAACAGAAAAAAGCGCAAACGGAAAAAAGCGCAAACAGAAAAAAGCGCACACAGAAAAAAGCGCAAACGGAAAAAAGCGCAAACAGAAACAGAAAAATGCGCAACCAGAAAAAACACAACGAAAAATGTGCAAAAGAGAAATTTAGCACAAAGACCATATGGACTAGATGACACATTTATACATGACTGTTAGGGCTGCTGTGAGAGTGTCGTGTTTGATCACGTGATCTACTATCATTTAAAGCACACCACTACCATCTGCATTCCCATCACCACGATACAGGCGATAATCACTTTACACAATGCCTATTATTTTCTTGGTCAATAATTATTCAACTATTATTCTCGTATAAACATAAAACTATCGACATTACACGAAGTATCTTTCACATTCTCCCTAGTCCGAACTACCTAGCTTGCATACCATAACAACCCGTTCCTATGGCAAAACTTCACTCTCTTTCATCCGCGTCATCAAACATGCATTCGTCATATTTCTCGTAACAACATTCATTCGCACCAAAATAACAATTTTGTATTTAATATTTTTTCACATCATGACGCACCTACCTACCTACCTACTACCCACCTACCCACCTACCTACCTAACTACCCACCTACACACTTACCCACTTACCCACTTACCCACCTACCCGCTTACATACTTACCAAACTACCCACCAAAAAAGTATCGGCGAAGTTCGAAAGTTTCGTAAACTGTACTAGACATCTTTTTACTTTCTCGTATATACGTAGTATAGAGAAAGTATTGTAATCGTGCAAAAAAAAAATCGAGATTTTTACAAATCTCGACGTTTTACACCTCACTGATACGGAAAAACATAATTTTGCAATCTTGTCCGTATGTCTGTGTGTGTGTGTGTGTGTCTGTCTGTGTGTCCGTGTGTAAACACGATAACTTGAGTACCGTTACTGCTAGGTTGATGAAATTTCATATATAGGTATTTTATCAAAATCGTAGATCCGTATCAACTTTTGAGCGATTTCCGATAACCGGAAGTGGTACTTTTTCTACTTTGAATTTTTCAAAAGCCTATAACTTGAGTACTATTTCAGATAGATAAATGAAATTTCACATGTAAGTAAAAGATCTAATTCTCTACCTTCTGTTACATTTTGAGTAATTTCCGTTGACCGGAAGTAGTAATTTACGCTACTTCCGATTTCTCAAAAAACTAATGTAAATTTTAAAAGTACTAATAATATTGCGCACTATTATGCGCTTTTTTATTTCGCGTTCACTTGGTGTGCAATTAATTTGTCTACGAGATTTTATTCTATTTTTAAAACTTTAAGTATTTAAAATGGATTAAAAATCATGTCTATAGCCCGAGTTCCCATCCCCTGTTATTTTATATAAAAATATTCGAGAAAGTTTAGGGGAGATCACTCCCGGTTTTTTTTATTTTTAATGAAAATTCATTGACATCATTGACATATGTTACATATATGTTACATTTTGCGACAACCTTAATTAGTGCGTTGGGCTTGTATGAAAACTCACTTCGAACTAACTCAATTACATGCTATTTATTTTAACATTACACGGTAAGCGTCACCCAACTGTTGTGATGTGAGGTGAGGACAGGTTCGACAATAAACCAACACGAAAGTACGAAAGAGACATAGACTGCCTATTAGAGAATGGACCCCTTAACTTTCCTAACCCCACCATTTATTATACCCTACCTAACCTCTAAATTTCCTGCGCTAAATGTCACTTCCCTCCCAATCGTTCCTATTCTACAGAATTGTGTATACTATTTATTAACATTCTTTAATCTCAATATAACTAAAATAGACTTTTGTTTGAAGGGTAATGAAAACATGTAAACAAAAGGGACGCCACTCTAAATCTATGCGAATACTTATATGCAGTGGCGTAGGCAGGGGGGGGGGGTTAGGGGGGGTCATAACCCCCCCCCATAGACCCCTCGGTATATATATATATATATATATATATATATATATATATATAAAGTATGAGGGGGGTGCAAATCAAAGTTTGAGGGGGGGGGGGGGGGGGTACAATCGAAAGTTTGAGGGGGAAAAAAGTCTGGAAGAAACACTGCATGTAGCCTGATGTTATTATAAAACTTCATCTCTCTTTGTTTCTTTATAAAAAGGTTATGGAAGGTTTTTTTAAGGTATTTTACTGAAATGTTTACCGGACGAATGCTAAATGATATAAACGACCATAGCTCTTCTGTTATATAGGCTACATGCAGTGTTTCTTCCAGACTTCCCCCCCCCCCCCCCTCAAACTTTCGATTGTACCCCCCCCCCCCCCCTCAAACTTTCGATTTGCATATATATATATATGCCCAACGCACTAATTAAGGTTGTCTCAAAATGTAACATGTATGTAACATATGTCAACGATGTCAATGAATTTTCATTAAAAAAAAAAGATGTCTAGTACAGTTTACGAAACTTACGAACTTCGCCGATACTTTTTTGGTGGGTAGTTTGGTAAGTATGTAGGCGGGTAGGCGGGTAGAAGGGTAAGTGGGTAAGTGTGTAAGTGGGTAGGTGGGTAGTTAGGTAGTTAGGTAGGTAGGTAGGTAGGTGGGTAGTAGGTAGGTAGGTAGGTGCGTCATGATAGGAAATAATATTAAAAACAAAATTGTTATTTTGGTGCGAATGAATGTTGTTACGAGAGATATGACGAATGCATGTTTGATGACGCGGATACAAGAGAGTGAAGTTTTGCCATAGGAACAGGTTGTTATGGTATGCAAGCTAGGTAGTTCGGACTAGGGAGAATGTGAAAGATACTTCGTGTAATGTCGATAGTTTTATGTTTATACGAGAATAATAGTTGAATAATTATTGACCAAGAAAATAATAGGCATTGTGTAAAGTGATTATCGCCTGTATCGTGGTGATGGGAACGCAGATGGTAGTGGTGTGCTTTAAATGATAGTAGATCACATGATCAAACACGACACTCTCACAGCAGCCCTAACAGTCATGTATAAATGTGTCATCTAGTCCATATGGTCTTTGTGCTAAATTTCTCTTTTGCACATTTTTCGTTGTGTTTTTTCTGGTTGCGCATTTTTCTGTTTCTGTTTGCGCTTTTTTCCGTTTGCGCTTTTTTCTGTGTGCGCTTTTTCTGTTTGCGCTTTTTTCCGTTTGCGCTTTTTTCTGTTTGCGCTTTTTTCTGTGTGCGCTTTTTTCTGTTTGCGCTTTTTTCCGTTTGCGCTTTTTTCTGTTTGCGCTTTTTTCCGTTTGCGCTTTTTTCCGTTTGCGCTTTTTTCCGTGTGCGCTTTTTTCTGTTTGCGCTTTTTTCCGTTTGCGCTTTTTTCTCTTTGCGCTTTTTTCCGATTGCGCTTTTTTCTGTTTGCGCTTTTTTCTGTGTGCGCTTTTTTCTCTTTGCGCTTTTTTCTGTTTGCGCTTTTTTCTCTTTGCGCTTTTTTCCGTGTGCGCTTTTTTCTCTTTGCGCTTTTTTCCGTTTGCGCTTTTTTCTGTTTGCGCTTTTTTCTGTGTGCGCTTTTTTCTCTTTGCGCTTTTTTCTGTTTGCGCTTTTTTCTCTTTGCGCTTTTTTCTCCTTGCGCTTTTTTCTCTTTGCGCTTTTTTCCGTGTGCGCTTTTTTCCGTTGCGCTTTTTGTTTTGCGCTTTTTTCCGTTGCGCTTTTTTCCGTTGCGGTTCTTTCCGGCCACCTGTAAATAAAGGGTTAAACTAGCTATTATCAAGCTCGAGTGTGATATAATGAAGACTGAGTGCTAGGGCTATGTTCTTCACGATAATTCCCTCTCAGTGGATCTCAAGCAGACTAACCCCCCCCCCCCAGCCTTCCCCCACCCCACAAAACATCTTTTTTGTTTAGATGTAGGTCACGATTTGTTTAGATGACGTAATGAACGTCTGATAACTGGATGGTGTTTACTTTAAAACTCGCCTCGTCTATCTAGCGACGGCCATTTTACTATCTATTTATAGTCTATTTATAACCTGTTTATAACATTTTCACTTATTTTATAGAGAATCCACGTGAAGCCTAACACTGTAATCAAAATAATGGGCAATGTAAAATATTTATGGGGGGTTTACATTTTCATTTTTACCTGAACAGTTCAACCCCAGGTGTGATAATTATCAGGTGAGCTTCCGATACAGCATGCAGAATTTTCAATGAAAAGAAGTGGCTTTTGCACTTTTGTACACTAACTTGTTTCCATGAATGATGATAACATGTGTAAGCGCGTGTATTTATAAAATATAAAATATTCAAGTTGATATATGACCCTTATAAAACAACTATTGAATACATAAATGGCTTTGTTTTTTGCTCTGACCTTTAACCTGTCGGAGTGAATGAAAGATTATGTCATGTCTAACACTGTACTCCTGCTCCACATATTGTATCATATAAACGTAAAGAGAAGTTGCCTCCCTTAAATCTCAGCTAATACAAGTTCTACCTGACCATTATACAATATCGATTTCTTATCGATAGTTAGCTCAATAACAGTTATTTATTTGTACTTGAAGGAGGGTTTTTTATTGTGTACATCAGTAGCCAGAGGCGTAGCTACCCTTCCCGGCGCCCGGGGACAAACTTTCGATTTGCACCCCCCACCCCCCACGAACTTTTCATTTGCACCCCCCCCCCTCAAACTTTCGATTTGAAACCCCCCTCGAACTTTTCATTTGCACCCCCCTCAAACTTTCAATTTGGCGCCCCCCCCTAAGGTCGGCGCCCGGGGACATATGTCCCCCCCCCCGCCCCCCCACCCCTCGCTAAGCCTTTGTCAGTAGCCATTGTTTATTTGTACCTGAAGGAGTATTGTTGTTGTTTTTTGTACCTCAGTAAAACTTGTTTATTGTATAGCCCAACAATCATCGTTTATTCCGCGTCATTTATAAGAGCTGTTAATTTAGTAGCTCCCACCAATCCCAAGCTAGCAATCGCAGTCTGACAAACCAAACAGCGAACTTTCAACGAAAAGAGTTATCGTTCCATTAAGGGAATCGCTTCGTATTTAGCAGAAGATACTTTAAAGCAGGCAGTAATCGAAAACTTGATTTATGAGTGCTCTTGTCTTCCTTAGCGGAGGCTCTCCATCCCTCAAGTACCCGTACAGTGTTGCGGGTAAAATGCTAGTAGTTTTCACATTTTTACCTCTCTTCGTGACTAGCATTACGTGTTACCATCCAGGAAAACTAAAATGGGAGAGAGCTCCCCATAACTTTCATATTTATTCATATGTAACAATAGTAACAATATGGTTAGGTGTCACTTCCATTAGATTGGTGTTATAGGAATGGTAGTTAGGTTTATAAACAAATCCCCCCCCCCCCCCTTTTTTTTTGTAGAAGCCGTAGAGAAAACATATGTTCTTAGAATATGCAGCCTTATAAGAATATAACAAAAATTTCCGAATTCTGCTGGTTGTTTTTTAGATGTCGGAAATAAAGTGAAGTACCACTTCCGTTAACGGAAATCCCCAAAATGTGATAAAAACCTTCATATAAGCATTAATGCTTATGAATAAAGTATCGTCCACCTAACTGACACCATACTCAAGATTTTGGTACCTCAGAGGCCAGAAATAATATACTACTTCAGTAAATCGAAAACCAATCAAGAATTAAAGTATAAAATCTTACAACAATCTATGAAATTCCATCTGCCCATCTAAAACCGTACTCAAGTTGTCGTGTTTACATGGAAATAGAAAAAAAAGGAATACTTCCGGTTTAATGGAATAGGTCAAATGATGAAAAAACTCTAGTACACGAACTCATGTTTTTTTTTTAATATAAACAAAATTTTGCTCATGTTATCGTGTTTATAAACATTCAGACAATCTTGCTAAACTGCCTTTTTTTTATGCTGTTACGTGTAAAACGTTCAAGAATCCAATACTTTCCTTATGTTCCATCTACGAGAAAGTAAAATAGGTCCAGTTATAATTTTTAAACACTTTTTTATTTACTTTGGCATTTACATTTGATATTTTGGTGAACTCGATTCTGGATTAGATTAGGTCGGATTACCTCGGTATATGTGTGTGTGGGGGGAGGCGGGCGGGGGGGGGGGGGGAGGCGGAGGGAGGCTCTTGGTGGGGGGGGGGGTGTTAGGGAGTCTGCACATAATAACACAATGGGGGTAGATGTGACCTAGTGCCGAGTTATATAACACCGTCTCTTGGTTTTTTATTTGTTCTGAGTTCTTGTACCAACTGGATCAATACATTGTCTTGAATGTCTTACACAATCATTCGCCTTTTTTTTCTCTAATTTGTACGCGTTCTAATGCCTAAGTAACAAATTCACATCTAATTCATCAATTTTTATATCACCTTTGTGTGAAGGTTTCTGTGGATTGACGTTTTCCTAGGATTTAATAAATCAGGAGTTTGTTGTAAAAGCATTTATATTGATAATAAGGGGACGTAATAAATGCAATAGTGTGTGTTGCATTATATATAATACGAATATTTCGCGAAAAATATGCTTATCAGTTTATCGTAACAAATTTTGGCAATATCAGGTTTGTAAAAAAAAAAATTTATTTTGCTATAGAAAATAATTTGATTCTGTTTTTATTTGAATTTATTTCCACCTGTTTACGAAACTCCAGACAGTTTAATCAAACACCAAAGTACCGGACTGACATCCCGATAGCTACTTTGTTTTCTCGAGTTATCTCCTGAGCAACAGTTCAACTCTATCGATTGTTCTGGAAAACAAAGCAGGAACGATTCGATATGGACAGTGCATATAGTGACAATCTACAGCATCAGTGGTTTCTGTTTTAGGATAGATCAAAAGTAAAGTATGACCTCGAGCTACGAATGTTTCGGATAACGAATATATATAAAATAAGAATATTGTGGATTCGGTTGATAAGGATGTAGTTGAGGGGGGGTAGTCTGTGGCCAGTAATTTGGGGGTGGGTAGTAGCTGGGATTTGTGGCCAGTAGTTGAGGGTAGCTAGTTGGTGGGGTTATGTAGTCATAGTTGAGGGGTGGGTAATTGGTAGTTTGTGGAATTTGAGAGAATTAGAGTGTAACAGTGAACTTAAGTTTACTTATACATGAAGTAATGAGTAGTCACTTTTGTCTTTTAATCGGCTTCCAACTGTGAACACTCCGTGTAGCTGGTCTATTTATAACTGATTACTACCCAACCTCCCATCTTTTAAAGGTATGTCCCTTTTAAAGGTATGTCCTCTCTCATCTGTTTCACAAGTCCCATATCCCATTGTTTTATTGTTTCATTAGAGCCAAGTACACGCAATGTTTAGCCATTCATGTGTTCAGGACAACAATCTATTCATCAACAAAACATTTTCATAATGTGTCTGGCTAAACAAATCTCTAAGTAACTTCTTGGGTTACTTCTTTCCATTACACATATGAGTAGTTTTAAATGCAAATTATGTGTAAAATAGTATCATTAACGTTTATTTAACATATTAAGATTGCTCTGATAAAGCCTCGGCTATAACTAAAAAATTAATTCAGAAAAGTACAAAACGCTTTAAAAATGTTTTAACATTGTACTACACAGATGATTAGGTAACTAATTTTAAACAGTTTTTGGAATCGATCACAGCTGAAGTAAACACCTTCTTCTGCATTATATTTTGTGGATTTGTGTAACTACAATTGAATTCAATTCACCCTCATCATCATGTATTTAAATTTACCAATAGGAAAAACCCCGTTTTGGAGGTGAAAAAAAACCCAGAATGAAAAACTTTTTTTTTCGTCTACATTTCGTTAAGATATTTTTTACGACATCCTTTCGTCACCGTCTACACGACACGACCTTGACCTCTCGATAAAAAATCCTTGAATCTACCAGGTTTTTCATCCGAGAATAATTGCGTGGAGCAGGGGATTGCAGGGGATCAACGACCTGCAGGATACCAGCGGTGCTGGCTAATGACACGGCTGTTTGGGCTTTCGTCATGATTCTATCTGCCTGCACGCTGGTACGGCTGGGGTCTGGGGTCGGGTCGTGGACGGTGGGGGTCTGGTGTCGGGCCGTGGACGGTGGGGGTCTGGTGTCGGGCCGTGGACGGTGGGGGTCTGGTGTCGGGCCGTGGACGGTGGGGTCTGGAGTCTAAGGGTTGGTTCTTGGATATGGTAGGGTAGGGTAGGGTAGGGTAGGGTAGGGTAGGGTAGGGTAGGGTAAGGTAGGGTAGTGTAGGGTAGGGTAGGGTAGGGTAGGGTAGGGTAGGGTAGGGTAGGGTAGGGTAGGGTAGGGTAGGGTAGGGTAGGGTAAGGTAGGGTAGTGTAGGGTAGGGTAGGGTAGGGTAGGGTAAGGTAGGGTAGGGTAGGGTAGGGTAGGGTAGGGTAGGGTAGGGTAGGGTAGGGTAGGGTAGGGTAAGATGAAATAGTTATTGTATTTATTGCATACGCGCTTTAGCCAAATTTGCAACATCACCATCACCATCACTACCATCCAACACTTAACACTAACCTCGAACATCAATACATGGATCAACACACATTCACCGACGCAAATTGTTCATGTGTATACTTAGGGATCCTCCGGGATTCCCACATTTATAATGAACACGTAAGTTACTGAGGGTAGTGTTGTCCCAGTTTGATCAGTCCAGCTGACTTTGGTACCCAAAAAAATGGAAACTCAGCAATTTATTTTCAACTTTTTGTTTTATGTGTCATTTAGATGTTCGGGGATTTCGATATTCATAACGATAACATATCAGTTGAATAAAAAAATTGCTGAATTTCAGTTCTGTTTTGTACCAAATTCAACTGGTCTAATCAAGATGAGAACGGGACTACTCTACCCCAACTACACCCATCGGGACTCTAAACCAGACCGTAATGTATCAACAATCAGACACGACAGCCCTCTAAACTATTTCACTTTTGTATATCTGTCCCCAGACGGCACACTATCGAGATGAGGGTACGTCCATCTCTTTGGCTGGATCACATCAGAGACCGTACTCCAGCAAACCGGCTCTTCTCAAAACTCTTGCACTAATAGATCGGAAAACAAATATTATCTTCTTAAAACTCTTGCACTAATAGATTGGGAAACAAATATTGTCTTCTAAAAACTCTGGACCCTATAGATTGGGAAACAAATATTGTTTTCTCAAATTTCTGGCGCTAATAGATCGAGAAACAAATATTGTCTTCTCAAAACTCTTGCACTAATAGATCGAGAAACAAATATTGTCTTCTCAAAACTCTCGCACCCTTAGATCGGAAAACAAATATTGTCTTCTCAAAACTCTGGCCCCAATAGATCGGGAAACAAAAATGGACTTTAAATCTCTATATTACCCGACACATCTTACAAATGTAAATTTTAGCACCGAGATAATTCTTTGACCCACGAAAAATTGATTTCACAAAACGTTGCTGATTTCATCTGGCAGTAGCTCCTGATTATTTCTGCAGCTGTTTTATTTGATATGTAATATTCTAATGCAAAGCTGCGTGAATTATGAATATTCGGAAAGACAACACCACTAATTCATCGCTTCCAAGACGGAAATGTTTACCAAATCGATTAGAATTGGAAATGTTTACCAAATGATTAGAATTAAAACCTTAAGACTAGAACTTGAGACAAGACTCAAGGAGCCCCGAGATTAGCTTTCGTTCTAAAACTACTTTAATAAAAAACTCATTTCTTAATATATGTGCCGAATAGAAAACCACCTAAACAAAAAGTATTCCTGGCGAAAACCTGTGGATCTGCAGGCCAGGTAACCCTACTGCCAGAAATGTAAATAAACATGCCTAAGCAGAAACGCAGATATAGAAATTTTACTTTAGTAAGTTAAATAGTTTATTAAATATACATGGAGTGTACCGTATTGCTTTAAAATTTGATTGCTTCATACATCTGATAAGTTAGCCGGTAAAGGCGGCTTTGTGATTTTGTATTTTGGGGAAGTCATTGTTTAATACAAGTTTGGTCGAAGTGTATTTATTTTTTGGGGAACTATGTAAGCTGTACATGGCACTTAAGTTTACTGTGTTACCTAGCAAAAGATCGGCCTTACTTAATTGCTCTTTGTGATTAAGCAAAAGGTCACACCTTTCTGTTACTCTACTGCCCTGCTTATAACCAGGTGACACAACACCTCTATCCCCCACCCACTTGCTAAACGTCTGAAACACTTTCTATTCTCGAACATTCGTTTTAATTGGTCACGACAGTATCATATTCGTGCTATCTCCGAGATGGCTTATCAAAGGTTAAACGTATCAAGTGAGAGAATTACAAGTAATTTAAGATTAAATAATGTAATCACATTCATTGTTTATTGTGTACAATATAGCAAAGCTAGCCGTCAAATTGTTTCTGTGAAGTTTAGCTCGCGTAGGCAGAGCTTCTATTGTTGACAGAACTTACAGGGCAAGTTCATTAAATAACCCATATAAGTTACGGGAAATTAAGATTTTACAGAGATTACTATTAAAGGATTATAGAAGGGATTAAGTTATTTAAAGTTAAGATGTTGTCATTTTCGAACATAAAAAATTGTCAAACTGTTTCACTTACGTTAAAAGTTTTTATATAAAGTTTCGTTTGCTGTTGTTTTTTTTTTACTAAAAAATAATGTGGAGAAAAAAAGTAAAAGGCTTTGTGTTTATATTTTTTGTTGTTGTTATATTTAAGTCAGTAGCTTTATTTTTATAATATTAGATGTCATTTACAATGCAACACACGTACACGCTTAGTGTTTTATAATGACAACTAACATCACAAGCGTGACTAGTACTTATCCCAGATTTGTGTACGGGTGACTAATACTCATCCTTGATACTACTCAATGCTCGGTCAAGAGATCACATATACATTAAAAGCTACGTCAAGAAAACACGAAGCAACGAACTGAAAAATAGAAACTAGATGTTGCATCATCTTTTGATGAAACGAAAAATATTAAAACTCCTAATTTAATTACATTTTTAAAGGCACATTAAATGATAGTTTTAAAATGTGATCTTTAAATGAACATACAGTTTCAGTTTAATCATTTTTTAAAAAAAAAGCATTTAAAAACTTACTTTTAATTATAAATTGGAATGTTAAAAGGGCTAATTTAAAACTCAAATAACGAATCCGGAAGTGTTAATTTTTAAAAATATTCTTCAAGAGACTGTGGATATGGGAAGTAACACTTAACGAATTAAGTTATAGTGCACAAGCTGTTAATATACGTACATTTAAAATATTGTGTTTCCCATTTCGTACGTAATCCTAATCGTTCTTAACACGAGATGTACGTATATCAAAGCCAGTGAAATACTTGCCTTATTAGAATTCCGGTCAATTGTTTCTTGTGTCTAGTTGACAATACACCCCTTGCAGACGTACGCATAAAAAGTTTTTTTTTTTACTGAAATCGTCTTTCCCGGGCAAAATGATTTCTCGTGTAAACTCATTTCGATGAAAAAGAAAAAAAAAACTTTTCTATTTTCTTTTCTTTGAATAGGCTAATGAGCGAGGGGAGAGGAGAGATGATCACAGGGGGGGGGACACTACTTGCTGAGATTCTTACACTCCCGCATCCTCGAGTAATGACTCCTGTCGCGTCACGCCGTGGAGTAATGACTCCTGCCGCGTCAGACGACAAGCTCATCGATTGCCGCCATGATGAAGTCATGTGACCGCCCCAGTCAACAAGTCAGGGTCTACATCTCAGTCCAACCGTCAGATCCGGTAGATACGCTCGCGCTGTGTCGGGTCACGTGACCCCTACAGGGCGGCCATGTTTTTTTTGGGGGGTGTCAGAAATCTATGAACGGGGGTCGAGGTGGACCGGATGTACAGACGAGTCCATTTTTGATTGGAGGGGAAATGACAAGTGGAGGATAGTAGAACATTTAGTAGTCATGGTAACTTCATCCTAACTCTGGCTGCTAAAATAAATAATGTAAGACCGTTCAGAAATTACAGGCAAATTTGTCTAAGTGAATTTTATCCGGTGCGTGTTTACAGTAAGGAGGTTTTAGATTTTGGTCATGTCAGCCAAACTTAAAACATTTTAACCCGATTATTGAGCAAATATTTGTGAGGATTTGACAAAAAGTGGAAAAACGTATCGAATTTAATTCAAGCAAATACTTTTTAGTACTCATGGATGCTGACTAAAGATATAGCCAACAGATTTTAGTAGGCCTACTTAGAGATGTTGAGGTAAAGATATAGAAAACATATTTTAGTACTCATGTATGCTGAGGTAAAGATATAGCAAACAGATTTTAGTACTCATGTATGCTGAGGTAAAGATATAGCAAACAGATTTTAGTACTCATGTATGCTGAGGTAAAGATATAGCAAACAGATTTTAGTACTCATGTATGCTGAGGTAAAGATATAGCAAACAGATTTTAGTACTCATGTATGCTGAGGTAAAGATATAGCAAAAAGATTTTAGTACTCATGTATGCTGAGGTAAAGATATAGCAAAAAGATTTTAGTACTTAGTGAGGCTGAGGTAAATATATAAAAAAACAGATTTTAGTACTCATGGACCCTGAGGTAAAGATATAGCAAACAGATTTTAGCACTCATTAATGATGAGATAAAGAGATAGTAAAATGAGGATGAAATATTTTAAAGCAATCAATGGTACAAAAATGTCAGCTATTGAAATTTGAGTAGTAGTTATTTTAAATTTAATTTTGGATTTGGATTTTTTTTTTAAATAAAGATGTCGGAGTTGAAAGCGTTGTCTAAGTCGTTATCGGGTCTTTAATTAAAGTGTTAATTGGATTTACGTTCGTGAACCACTGACCAAAATGGCCGTCATTCTTGTCTAGTCACGAATTGATACATTGACTAATGTAGCGGGGAGAGAGGGTCGAGGTCAAAAGGGGGGGGGGGGGGGGTGGAAGGTGGAGGGTGGAGAGATTTGACAGTGGATGGGTAAGGGGTGAGTGAAGAGATGGGGTGAAGAGATTGGGGGGAGGATTGAGGAAGGGAAGGGCTCCGAAATGAACATGTTTTGAACCCGAACTAGGACACTTCTCTTTAGGTGGTCCTAGCCTAGAGACTGACCAATGGCTGGAAACACGCCGTCCGCGTGACATAAACACGTCATTAGGCAGGGAAGGAACATAATGGCGGCACTTGGGGGTGGCAGGGAAGGTAAATAATGGCGGCGCTTGGAGGGGTGGCAGTAAAAGAGGACGCACATTGATGCTTCCAATTAAGGCATCGTGTGACACCCGACCTTTTGACGCCACTGGATCTGAGTGACACCCAACCTAGTGACGCCACTGTTTTTGAGTTCTGCTATCAAGAACATCAGTCTATGGACTGTCACTACCCAACATCCGCGATAGGCTTGTAACGATTGTTGTTGTTTAGCCACCAACCAACGAAACAATGTGACAATCCTCGTTCTTTAGCCACCAACCAACGAAACAATGTGACAATCCTCGGCCTCTACAGACGAAACCTTCAAGAACTTTGACAACGCCCACCTCCGCATTCTACTAGAGGTCAGAGGTCACAGCTTGATGTGATTGCCTCCATTTGTCCCGATCACGTTCAGCTGCCACGCGCAGAACACCAACAAAAAAAAACCAACATTTAATCGATGTTGGTTAATCGGGAGGTGGGAGGAGTTTCTGGCCCTAAAGTTTTTTTTTTCTCTAATTCTCCGTCTCTTATTCACAGGTCGCGCCCTATAGGGCGGAGGTCAAGGGATTGCGATGACCTTCACATTGGGTGGTCCTTAAGATGTTATTAAAGGTCTCCTGTTACAATAAATTAAAACGTGGGCACCCGATTTTATCGGTAGAGATTACAGAGTTACATGATTGTTTTTTTTTTAATCAAACGGCTCAAATATCAGATTAATCATATCTTACATTAAGCTCTCATACAGTGTGACGTGCTAAGATATATATATATATATATATAAATATAAATTTATATATATATATATATATATATATATATATATATATATATATATATATATATATATATAAATTTATATATATATATATATATATATATATATATATATATATTTATTTATTTATTTATTTATTTATTTATATATCTATATAAATGCATGTATGTGTGTGTGTGTGTGTGTGTGTGTGTGTGTGTGTGTGTGTGTGTGTGTGTGTAAATTGGATGTGTTTGTAGTTGTTTGCTTGTAGGTATATGAAGGTACAACAAACTAGGAAGTTATAATCAATCGTTTTCTAAAGTTTTGACATCAGTAATTTTAAAATCAATTTTAAAAACTTTGGTTAATTCATTAAAACAGGCTTGATTTATATTTTCCAGAGCTATTTTCACTAGAAGATTGTTCGTGTTTGAACAAATAATGTTAATATTTTAAAAAGTATTTTGTAACCCTTAATCGCAGATTAAAAAGTTTTATCGGTTACAACTGTTCTGTCGTGTGGCGGAATGTCACGTCGTGGCTGACGTGTCAGTACACCTGACACTGGGATACCTGCATCTCTGAGGGTGATACTCAATTGTCCAGGGATACAAACTAACCCAGCCATGATGAATTTTCTGCCTCCAATGTGTATAAAAGCGCCATAGTGTTCCTGCACCTTTCAATACACTTCTCACAGCCAGCTAGCAAATGTCTAAACGACACAAGATTGCATGGCCTTACAACACGAACACAAACAGCCAAGATTGCGTCGAGCGCTGTAAGAAATTACGACAAATTCATCAACGATTCGCCAGCATAATGCTCACCCTTAACTGCACGTGAATCTCACAGCCAATTACCTAGCCTGCAAGTAACGGTTCATTGAACATTGTTCACTCGAGCGTGACTTTCCGCTCGGGCTAATTTAAAGCATGATTTAGGGCCCCGAACGTTCTTCTGTCGATGGCTAAAGAGACACAATAGCCATTGCTCATATCACATGCCTTGATAACGTTCTTTAGCATGCAGTTTTTTATCTTTCTACAAACATAATTTTTTTTTCAAGTTTATCCTTCAAATGTTGCGGTCATTCTGATTTTTATTCTTAATATCCACATTTAAATTGTGTATTCCTAGAAACACAGACCTAGATTTGTTTTATAAAGCTTTTGATCTACAACCTTTGAAAAATGCGTTTTGTATTTAAAACATTGCTCATTTAACGCATTGATCCTATAATTTCCTTATGTTAGTACTTCAATTTTGGTCTGTTACGAAATGTAAATATTAGAAAAATATAAAGATTATCTCAACAGTCACTAGAATGTTCGATGACACCAATCATGTCTGGAGCCACACGTACTGTAGTCCAGCTAGCAGACAGCTGGATTATATGGACATATCGTCTGGAGCGGTCCCCTTAAGCCACGTAGGCCACTATGGGGTGAGCTCAGGCTTTTTCTCCCCCATGTTGCGGCTATCTAGACTCGTGGGGCTTCTATAGACCGGGGGTCTCCGTCAGACCCGTCTCGGCCAGAATGTCCGTCCTACTCGTGGGTCCCCATCAGACCCGTGGGTCGCCATCAGACCCGTGGGGCTTCTATAGACCGTGGGTCCCCATCAGACCCGTGGGTCCCCATGAGACCCGTGGGTCCCCATCAGACCCGTGGGTCCCCATGAGACCCGTGGGTCGCCATCAGACCCGTGGGTCGCCATCAGACACATGGGTCCCCATCAGGCCCGTGGGTTCCCATCTCTACTTCCCCTCTTGATGTATGGCTCCACTGGGCCCGGATATAACTGGACCGCTCAGTTGGTGGAGGGGGAGGGGCGTATTTTGTAGGTTTTAAGGGTCCTTTAATTTAACATGATTGGATTATTTATTTTAATATCACTCGGTATATGTGTACTTAAATTAATTGGCAACGTAACTTTGATTATTAGAATCAGAGAATAGTGGAATGTTAAAAAAAACAAGACATGTTTTGTAGATAGAGATATTGTGTTTTTTAGAAATATAATATTAAAACTCGGTTAATATGTGCACATTAAAAAATAAACAATAAATTTTTTTTTTGTATCTTATGTTAGTGAGGGGGAGGTGGGTTCTAGAAACATTATAAAACCTAAGGGCTGCTGGCTATTCGATATGTTACATAACGTTACATAGTATTGGGAGTGAGTTAAAATCATGTGTGTGTTGTCTAATCAATTGGTACGATCTATTACAACCTGCATTCTCCCTAACCTATTTGCCCTGTTTTGTTATATATTTTACCCCACTAACCTCTGACCCCTAACCCTTGATTAAGCCACATCCTATTGTCAGCAGCAATGTCCGCACACAACAATGGAACTATGTGCAAATACCCCTCATACATTCCATGGTCAGCACCCCTGAATGACCACTCCACCCCCCCCCTGGAACTATGTGCAAATAACCCTCATACATTCCATGGTCATCTCCCCTGAATGACCACCCCCCCCCCCCCCCCCCCCGTATCTCCCTACACCAAACATGACTTAGTAAACACATTCCATCACCCTTGTCTCTCATCTTTTTTTTTATCAATACGCAGTTAATTAAGGAATCAGTCAGTCATTAACGGCTGTCTATTTTAGGCAACTGCTAATACTATGAATAGCATTCTTTCGTTTGTTGACTGCACTTTTGTGTATAAAAAAATTACTTGATGGGGTGATAACTATTTGTGGTAAAGTGGTGGTCTTATATGATATTGTGAAGATTTGAGATTCTGCGACTGTTTCTAGGGTGCACGAGTTGGTGGGTGGGGTGAGGGATGGGGTGACGGCTGAGGGTGAGGGTGGGGGTGAAGGGTGGAGGTGAGGGGTGGGGTGGGCCAGGCAACTAAACCAGTAGGGTTGGGTTGAGGGGTGGGGACAGGCAACTAAATCAGTAGGGTGGGGGTGAGGGCTGGGGGTGAGGGATGGGGGTGAGGGTGGGGGTGGGGGTGAAGGGTGGAGGTGAGGGGTGGGGTGGGGTGGGCCAGGCAACTAAATCAGTAGGGTGGGGGTGTGGGGTGGGGTGAGGGATGGGGTGACGGCTGAGGGTGAGGGTGGGGGTGAAGGGTGGAGGTGAGGGGTGGGGTGGGCCAGGCAACTAAACCAGTAGGGTTGGGTTGAGGGGTGGGGACAGGCAACTAAATCAGTATTTGTGATCAGCGTTGACGGCCTTTTCCCAATAAATAGATCCGCGAATATCCGATACATTCACACATAGAATTGGTCGGCACATTACAGATTTCTTGTTTACTTGCTTTGTTTGTCTGTTTGTCTGTTTGTCTGTGTCCGCCCTATTGCACGTCAGTCCGTCCCGTTGGTCGATCAGTTAGTCAGTTACTCAGTCATTAAGTCAGCCACTCAGTAAGTCAGTCAGTCGTTCTGTTCTGTTCTTTCCATCCAATTATCTGAATGTTCGTCCGTCAGTCTGTCTCCTCGACTGCCTGTCATTCTATCAGTCATTCTGTCAAGTTTATGTTCGTACTGTCTGTCGTTCTCATCGGTCAGTCTATCATACGATACATCGTCCACCCTACCATCACTAATCAAAAGCGTGTCTTCTAACCATGCCATTACATATATCCTAACCTACACAATTCCACTCATCACAAATGAGTACCCTAAAGGCTCACTTCCCGCCGTGACGTTCAAGTGGAGATCCATATCAAATAAAAAAAACTGTTTTTAATCTCCCCTTTAAATCGCCTCGTCTGAAAGACTAGCTCGCTAATGGTACAAAAATCCCTTTCTCAGGGGAGAGAATCTCTTCCACAAGACACAACATCGCTAGCAACACTTGCAAGAAACAATACAAAATAAAATCAATTCTCCGTGATTCATCCATCCCATTGTGTTGCTGATTAAAGCAACTCTTCCATGAGCGTAACGGGCAAATGTTCCATGGGCTGAATCAGGCGTGGAAAATGTATTTATCTGATAAAGTTGATTGTTTTGTTTGAGTGATCATAGCAATCAATATTATTGTATGTGGGAGGAAGGAAAAGGAGGGGGGAGGGGGTGGGGTAAAGTATCTGGAAGTGTACAACAGGTTATTGTGTTAAAAACATTATTATTTTTTGTTGAAATAACTTTATTTAGTTATTCATACGAATAAAACATTCATTAATAAGGACACTGACTAATTTCCATAGAATAACAATTGAAAACTAGAAGTTTGCAGTAAAATTGTTTACATTTTTTTTTTTTTTTTTTTTTACAAAGCTAACTACAATAAGACGTTATGAAAAAACTGCATACTAATTAGTTACTGTTTTACTCTTTTCTTAAACAAAACAGTAGTATTTGTATGTTATTGTGTGCAACACTAATTTTAGTGTTTCATTTAAATTGTTAATCTTTGCACCCATCAGTTAGTCGGGAACGGTGAACGATGATACACTTGATAGGTGATAGTATGGATTCAAACGTTTTCTGGTGTAGCTAGACTTCTCGCACAACACAACATACACGTTAATGGAGAACATGTGTTCGTGATAAGCAGATTGAATTATTTCCCTTTATCAGGGGACATAATATCAGGCCGCTGAAAGAAACGCAAACATACGTAAATCCTTGGCAACTAAGTCCCTTAAACTGTTAACGCGTCCAGGAATAATCCTAAACACATCCGGCTCTCAGAGATTACAGAACGGATCGCAACTCACAAGCGAGACATTTTTTTTTCGTCGAAAATATAATGTGGTAATTCCCTCCCTTTATCTTCCATCGTGTAAACGGATTTATCTCCCTTCCCCTCGGCTCGCAGCGACTGATGGTTGATTCAAGTTCCACTGCGGCGATAGACATAGATCCCCAGATACCCAGCATCAGATGATCGTGCGAGATGCCAGATAAATTAACCTACTCACCCCCGCGACCGTTCCCTGCACACCCCCCTCCCCTGTCGTTGACTCCCCGTTCAATACTTTAATGTACCTACGACGTGTAATTAAAATAAGTGATGGCGTAGGGCTACCTTGTATCAGACTAGAAGCGAAAATAAATCTATAAGAGAATGCCTCACAAGTTAAGTATATGTGGGTGGTTTAGGTTAGGGGGGTCGGGTTGGGGGTGGGGGTGTAATGTAAAAATGAGGTGTTAATCTGTTGATCTAAAGTTTAGGAGATTGGTGAAATTTTTTAGCTTTCTGTATCTTGTTGTTCGGGAAAACCAAATTTATTGAAATAAACGTGCGCACCAAACACTTGAACTACCAAAAAACATCATTAAATTAGGTGCGCATTTGATGTTATACCCTTTGCACGGTCGTCTTTGTGTCAGACGTTGTATGTGAAAATATGGGGCAAACTCTAGAGAATTTTGATACAAATTATGTGTCATCACAATAT